>NC_081555.1:104760877-104808377 GCF_963082655.1 Stomoxys calcitrans | reverse complement strand
GCTGCCATATCGACTGATTTCTAGATTAAAAGTCTTGGCCTTATAAAAAAATTACAGCGTAAAACTTTCTTGATGTTCTCGTCGGAATTTAAACCCAGGCGTCCAGTGCCATAAGCACAAATGATATCATCAGCGCCATTGTGCCACGATGGCCTTCAACATCTTAGTACTACTTCTCTAAATTTGTATTTTAACTAAGACTGTCTGGTTATTGTCTTCATTTTTAAATATGTTCCCACTGTGCCTGGAACAAGATAAGAAACAACACATACCAAATTTTAAATGATGTCAATACAAATTAAATGCTGATTAGCAGCGTTATGACAACGCAATTAATTCATGTGTAATTGAAATTTGATGATCTGTACCTTCTGATGACGCTTAATTTATTGCTTGGCATAAATAACTCATGAAGAAGAGCTAAAAAGGAACACTACCGAAATATTTCACTAACGTTGCACTAGCACTGTGCAAATTCAAATTTGCCCATGAAAATTCCATTAAGAAACAAGACGAAAACTTCTCACTTTTCACTAAGTGCTGCCTGATTAAATTTCAAGCTCAATGGAAAGGGGTTTTCCATGGCATAGTACTTCAGCAATGTCGTCAGCATTACGTGGGGATAACCACCGCTAAACATTTTAATACCCTCCACCATAGGACAGAGGTATACTAATTTCGACATTCCGTTTGTATCACCTCGAAATATGCGTCTAAGACCCCATAAAGTATATATATACTTGATCGTCAGCCATGTTCGTCCCCCAATATATTCTCCCATCGCCTTAGGTTTCATAGCCGCACTGGCTGCTTCGTACTAAATCTGTATGTATATGGGTCGTATATTTAAAATAGTCTCTAGTGCCCTGCTGGGCGTAGTCCTCATGGCTCCACCTACTTCAAGACAACATATTCTCGGTCTAATCACGCTCCTGTAGAGCCAGTGGACTATCATCAGGTCCCAATTCGAGCCTACAGCCCGTTGCCCAACATCTGAGAGCCTTCTCGGTACGCTTCTGAATGTGACACTTCTAATTCAGTTTCCTGTCCATGACCACACCCAAGTATTTGACCTTGTTAGATATCGAAATGGACTTATTGAGGAAACGTGGTGCTTTAAATTGGCCCACCTTCGTCTTCCTCGTGAACAGGCATATTTCAGTCTTCTCTGGGTTAACATTGAGACCTCTGGGTCTAACCCAGTCATATGCCACATGCAAGACCCTTTCGGCCCTTCTGCATAGTTGGTTCGGATCCTTACGCCTTAGAAGTATTATTACATCGTCTGCATAGTGGACGGATTCAAATACCGTCTCAATCACCATCTGTAATAGGTCATTTATGCTGGTCACCAATAGGAGTGGCTATAAAATTCCCCCCTGTCACGTGCATTGTGCCATTTTCTTCCTTATATGTATGTCATTTGACACACAATTTATACACCTGTTCAATAGCATATGGTTTATCCTGTTTCTAAGGACCGGGTCTACCCGATGTTTGCTTAAGAATTGGATCAATGTGTCGGTCCTCACATTATTAAACGCCCTCTCGATGTCGATACAGTACGCCAATGTGTACGCCTTGGGATTGAAGGATTCTTTTATTTTAGGCACAACCTCGTGCAGGGCAGTCTCCACCGACCTTCCCTTAATAACGGCGTGCTGTTTGTATTTAAGCAGTTCGCTGGATTTTCTACTCTTTATCATGGTATCTACAATGTACTCCATTGTTTTGAGTAAAAAAGACGTAAAGCTTAAAGGCCTGTAGGCTTTTCGTGTCTCATAACTTGCCTTGCCGAGCTTGGGTATAAACGACACCCTTGCCTCATGCCAGACTTTCGGAGTGTATGCAAGTCTTGGGCTTGCTGTAAAAATAGTGACCAGTAAAGGCGCCACATAGTCGGCCTCCTTTTGTAGTAAATACAAATTTTTGCCCATGAACATTCCACTAAGAATCATGGGCAAACCTCTAACATATCAATGAGTGCAGTTCGAGTTAAGATTTAAGCTCAATGATAAGGGGCCTCCTTTTTACAGCCGAGTCCGAACGGCGTGCCCCAGTGCGACACCTCTTGGAGAGAAGTTTTACATGGCATAATACCTCACAAATGTTGCCAGCATTAGAAGAGGAAAACCACCGCTGAAAATTTTTTTCTGATGGTCTCGTCAGGATTCGAACCCGGGAGTTTAGCGTCACAGGCGGACATGCTAACCTCTGCGCTACGGTGGCCTCCTTTTGCAGTAATACCGAAAATATTCCATCAGCTCCGGGTGACTTAAATGGTTTGAGGCTCCTCAAGGCTTCATTGACCATTAATTCCGTTATAATAAACCTTCGTTCAACCTCATTATTCCAAGATTCCAGTGTCTCCGTGTGTCCCTTCGTATCCTGAGGTAAATGCATTTTCATCAAAACCCTCAAACTGTCCTCCGTTGTTTCTAGTCTTCCGAATCTTGAGAAAGTCGCTTATGGTTCTATCATCAGAAACCTGTTCCCTAGGCAATATTGAGTCTACAGTCCCTGCACTGCCTGGTGGTCCTATATTACGATCTTTGCCTATACTGATGGCTGAATATGAGAATATTTGCCTTTTCTTGTCTGCCCAATCTTGAAAAAAAAAAACGGCGATGGCTCCGTAGTACGCCATGCCTTTAAGAACCTTTGCCTATACTAGTCTTCCAATTCTTGAGAAGTGGGCTTCTTGGGAGTGGGTTGTGGTTTCATTGTCGGCTCCCTGTAGGCGGAAGTGAGTTCTTTGTGACGGCACTGCCTGATGTTTCAGCATTAGGATCTTTATCCATCCTAGTCTTCCTAATCTCGAGAAAGTCGTTGATGGATCCGTTGTCGGGTCCCTGTTCGTATTGGGTCTCTCGCCCTTGCACTGCCTGATGTTTTGGTATTAGGATTTTTGCTTATCCTAGTTCTTCCCAATATTGAGAGAGACGGTGATAATCTCGTCGTCGGCCCCTGTCCGTTAGGCTATATTGAGTGTCCCACCACTGCACCATCTGATTGCTCAATATGAGGATATTTGCCTATTCTTGTCTGCCCAATCTTGAAAAAGACGGCGTTGGCTCCATAGTACACCATGCCTTTAGTCTTAGCCAAACTTGTCACGAAGACTTGATCAATGCCAACCACAAGAAGAGTTCCCTCTTCCCTCTCCTCCCTGCGGAAACCCACCCATTTTAGCATTTTAGCAGTGTTAAGCTATTCGGGAAAATCTGATTCTCTTTCCAGCTTCCATAGAAGTGCCTGAAATGTCAGTTCTATCCCTTACAGCATCTTAAAGGACCTTCGCCATATTGCCCTACCGGTACATATTCCTCTGTCTCTTTTATCGTGCCCCGGATCGCTTTCCCGGTCTGCTTGTGAGCTTAGCAGAGCCATCGCTCACAGCTTCATTGACATTGTCGCTGTCTGAATCCGAGTCGGAAACGCCACTTTTACTTAAAGGCTGGGGACGAACTACTTCCACATACTTAAAGCGGATATCTATTTTAACACTCGAAATCCCCCAACTAAATATTTTCCCCACCTGAATTTTTAACTACACCAACCCCTATTAGCAACAGAATTTCGTTTGAATTAAAAACATTTCATAACTAATTTCCTTAAGCTTCAACAAATATTTGAAAGTTATACAACATTGGTTTTAAAATTGGTGTGTGACCCAACAATCTAAGCCAGGATTTACTTAAATCTTAAGTACATCTGGTCCATTACGTCATAGGCTTCAGAAAGCTTTAAAACAATTTAATCTCTACACAATTTGCAACCAAAATAAAGCAAAAAATTATTTGTTTGATAGAAAACTTTGACTTGCACGGAATCTCAATTCCCATTGTCCTCTTTTTGGGTTTTCATGCGCTGCTGTTGTAGCAAGGCACCCCAACATTGTAAAAAATCCATTAAGGGTGGACCAAAGTGAACTGAATGAGTGGCCGACAACTATTTTGAATGGGTGGGTCAGTTTTATGGGCATACATTTTACTTCTACAACAATGTAATCGTTGGCATATTGCACCACAAGCAGCTGTAGAGGGAAGGAGGAGGAGAAGAGGTCTGGGTAGAGGCAGCACCAGACTCGAGATTGTGTGTTCCCCCACAGTGTGTCTTAGAAAAAACAATGCTCCCATTCAGGGTCAATTTCAACAATGTCTGCTATGGTATCGTATGCCAAATGTTTATGAACGTGAGCAGTGAGCTATAGCGGTTTCTAACATAACAATTGCACTGATGCCCCTTATGGTAAGTTTGTTGCTTTATGTTTGTTCAAAGAGAGTTGCCCAATTTTTCTGTGCTTTTTTTTTTAAATGAATAGCTTTAAAATTTTTTCTTTGGAGAACATTTTGTGAAAAAAATTGTCTTCTCAAAAAATTTAAAAAAAAATTGTCTTGAGAGAAATTTTTAAGAAAATTTCGTCCTTAGAGAAATGGGAGTGAAGCGCAGAGACAACGAAGGAAATGTTGAGGCTTTTGATAAAAATCCATTTTCCCCAGGATACGACGGGACTCACGGAGACACCGGAATCTTGGAATAATGACATTGATCGAAGGTTTACTATAATGGAATTTATGGTCAAAAAAGCCTTGAGGAGCCTCAAACCATTTAAGTCACCCGGACCTGATGGAATATTTCCGGCGTTACTACAGAACAAAACAGACTATCTGGCGCTTCATCTTGCCAATATTTTCACAGCATGCCTAGGACTTGCATATACTCCGAAAGCCTAACAGGAGGCACGGGTGGTGTTTATATCCAAGCCCGGCAAGGCTAGTTATGCGACTGCAAAGGCCTACAGACCCATAAGCCTTACGTCCTTTCTACTCAAAACCATGAAACGTATTGTGGACACCATTATAAAAAGTAAGACATTCGGCGAACAGCATGCCTATGCCAAGGGAAGGTCGGTGGAGACTGCCCTGCACGAGGTTGTGCATAAAATAGAAAAATCCTTCGATGCCAAAACGTACACCCTGGCAGTATGCATTGACATCAAAGGGGCTTTTAACAATGTATGGACCGACACACTGATTCAATCCTTAGACCAGTATCGGGTGAACCCGGTCCTTAGGGACTGTATAAACCATATGCTACGGAACAGGTGTATAAATTGTGTGTCCCATGACAAAAATATAAGTGAAAAAGTGGCACAGGATACGCCACAGGGGGGCATTTTATCGCCACTCCTATGGGTGACCACTATAAATGACCTATTACGGATGCTGGCTGACTGAGGAGGGATTTGCACCCGTCTGCAAGGCAGACCGTGTTAAAAAACTTCTAAGGGGTCCGGATCCGAACGAGCTATGCAGAAGGGCCGAAAGGTTCATGCATATGGCATATGACTGGGCTAGACCCAGAGGTCTCAATGTTAACCCAGAGAAGACTAAAATATGCCTGTTCACAAGGAAGACGAAGGTGGCCCAATTTAGTGCACTACATTTCCACAATAAGACGATTTCGATATCTGACAATGTCGAATACTTAGGTGTGATTTTGGACAGAAAACTGAATTGGAAGTGTCACATGCAGGAGCATACTAAGAAGGCTCACAGGTGTTGGGCACTATGAAGATGGTCCGTTGTCTGGGGGCCTGATTCCGAGAATAGTCCACTGGCTCTACAGGAGCGTGATTAGACCAATGCTTTCTTACGCCTCAGTAGTTTGGTGGACTGCGATGGAGAAAAAGTGCAACATATGGACCATACAAATGGTTCAGAGAACATATTGCCTTGGCATAGGACCGCGCCCACTAGGGCACTGGAGACTATTCTAGATATCCGACCCACTGACATACAGATTAAGTGTAAGGCAGCCACTGAGGCTATGAGACTTAAGGCGATGAGAGAATGGATTGAGGGTGGGAGCAGCTAATTTAAAATTGCAAATTTTGCCCATGAACATATCACTTAGGAAGAGGGGGAAACTTCTCACATATCAATGAGTGCAGTCCGATTCAAGTCTAAGCTCAATAAAAAGGGCCCTCCTTTTTATAGCCTAGCCCGAACGGCGTGCCGCAGTACGAAACCTCCTTGGAGAGAAGTTTTACATGGCATAGTACCTCACAAATGTTTCCAGCATTAGGAGAGGAAAACCACCGCTGAAAATTTTTTCTGATGGTCTCGCCAGGATTCGAACCCAGGCGTTCAGCGTCATAGGCGGACATGCTAACCTCTGCGCTACTTTGGTCTCCGAGCAGCCAATACCCTCGCGGTATAATCGAGACGACGATAGGAAACCCGTAAGGAAGGGAAGAGGTTTCCGATCGGATACCTGAGATGAAATTTGAAGTCGAGTGTGAGGCACTCATGCATCGGCACAGTCTTGGATTGACGGAACCCTAATATTGCCATCTGGAAGATCACGTTACACGGATGGATCAAAGCTATAGTACAGAGTGGGCCTGGGGTCTTCATTGAGATCCCAGGGACTAAAATCTGTTTTAGAATACCTGACCATAACACGATCCTGCAGGCGGAGATCCAGGCGAGCCCAGTGTCAACATCTTTACGGACAGTAAAATTGCCATAAGGGCAATAACAACCAGGACGGTAAGGTCACGAACAGTCTTGGAATGAAAGAAGGAGATTAACGCCTTCTCTGAGGCTGGCAAAATCCGCATCGTTTGGGTGCCGGGCCATAAGGGAGCAAAGGGGAATGAAAGAGCAGACGATTTGGCGGTGAAGGCCAGAGGACTGCCGTAAATAAACTTGGTTAACCCGAAGCCTTTCGGGTCGACGCAGTTCGAGTTAAGTGCGTGGGCGACGAATTCACATGCAACATTGTGGAACAGCGAAACGGTCGGTGGGACGACGAAAATCCTATAAGAGGTTCCAGATCGTGGGAAGACGAGGCTGTTACTGAAAGGAAGTAAGAAGGAGGTCAATATAGCTATTGGTATCATGACGGGACACATAGAACTACGAGCTCACTTATGTAAAATCGGTGAGGCAAGTGGTAGCATGTGTAGGGCATACGGTGAAGATGATGTGGCATTGGAGCATTTCCTTTGTCATTGCCCGGCTTTCGCGTCTAACAGGTACTGGCACTTAGGTGGGGACACAATACCAGGCATCAACCAACTTAGGTGAGTGGTATTGAAAACAAATAAGGATTTGGTAAGTAGCACGGAATTCGTAACTAAAAATTTCCTTCTTTTAGAGGTTACTTTACAGTTTTTGGAGCGCACAACACGCCGATTACTGGCTTAGGTGTATGTCCATAAGAAGCATGGGGCGGATTAATATCTGCAACCTCTTTTCAACCTAATCAAACCCTCCGATGGTTTAGTCATCCGTTGCAGTTGCCAATGACTACGAGGTCCATGTGGGCCTTGTATTTTTTGTATGAAATTTTATATAACAACCCATTTTTTATACACTCCACCATAGCATGGGGGTATACTTATTTTGTCATTCTGTTTGTAACACCCCGAAATATGCGTCTGAGACCCCATTTAGTATATATATTTTTGATCGTCATGTCTTTTAAGTCGATCTAGCCATGTCCGTCCGTCTGTCCGTCCGTCTGTCCGTCCGTCTGTCCGTCCGTCTGTCCGTCCGTCTGTCCGTCCGTCTGTCCGTCCGTCTGTCCGTCCGTCTGTCCGTCCGTCTGTCCGTCCGTCTGTCCGTCCGTCTGTCCGTCCGTCTGTCCGTCCGTCTGTCCGTCCGTCCGTCCATCCATCCGTCCATCCGTCTGTCTGTCGAAAGCACGCTAACTTTCGAAGAAGTAAAGCTAGCCGCTTGAAATTTAGCAAAAATATTTCTTATTAGGTCAGTTGGGATTGTAAATGGGCTAAATCGGTCCATGTTTTGATATAGCTGCCATATAAACCGATCTTGGGTCTTGACTTCTTGAGCCTCTAGAAGGCGCAATTCTCATCCGATTTGACTGATATTTTGCACGTAGTGTTTTGGTACCACTTCCAACAACTGTGTTAAGTATGATTTAAATCGGTTCATAACCTGGTATAGCTATCCTATAAACCGATCTTGGATCTTGACTTCTTGAGGCAATAGAGTGCGCAAGTTTCATATTATTTGGCTGAAATTTTGCATGAGGTGTTTTGTTATGACTTCCAACAACTGTGCTAAGAATAATTCAAATCGGTCCATAACCTGATATAGCTGCCATATAAACCGATCTTGGGTCTTGATTTCTTGAGCCTCTACAGGGAGCAATTCCTATCCGATTTGGCTGAAATGTTGTATGACGTGTTTTGTTATGACTTCCAATAACTGTATTGAGAATTGTTCAAATCGGTCTATAACCTGATATAGCTGCCATATAAACCGATTGGGATCTTGACTTCTTGGGTCTCTAGAGGGCTAAATTCTCATCCGATTTGGCAGAAACTTTGTACAACGGCTTCTCTCATAACTTTCAACATACCTGTCTAATATGGTCTGAATCGGTCAATAACTTGATACAGCTCCATATAAATGGATCTCCCGATTTTGCTTCTTGTGTCCTTACATGGCGCAAATCTTATCCAGATGAAGTGAGGTATTACACAATGTCTTCTACAATATTCGACATTCATTTATGGTCCGAATCGGCCTATAACTTGATATAGCTCCAATAGCTTAACAGTTGCCCAAAAAAAGATTTACCTCGTACAGAACTCGACAAATGCGATCCAATGTGGAGGGTATATAAGATTCGGTCCGGCCGAACTTAGCACACTCAGGAAACTTGAAAATAGTCCCCAGGGAACTTGACAGAGACTCACTAGGAACCTTCTCGCCCACCGGAGAGTTAAAGAAAAGAACTTGAAAATAGTCCCCAGGGAACTTGAAAAAAGTCACCAATAACCTTCTCACCCACCGGAGAGTTAAAGAAAATTTCATGGAATTTTGTGTTCGTAGTAAAATTTTAAAATCAATTTTGCTTTATGGAAAATTTTAGAAAATTTTTTTCTACTAGGAAAATGCTATGGCAATTTTTTCCTTTAAGAAAAATATAGGCAACCCTTAGAACTTTCTCCCATTCCAAACACCTTTCCCTTACCTTAGGCCTCAAGTTTCCAATTCATATTTTTGTTTCATTGCCCCCAATTGGGGGCAACTCTCCTCATAAAGCCAAAATTAGAATGATTTTCATGTGGCAGCATCGGCATCAGCATTGGCATCGGCCATTATAGTGACCGCATTAAATGCTTGTTCCGAAAATGTCCATTACATTAAAATGATAAAAGTTTTTCTAAATGTTTTTTATATGTAAATTAAATATTAATTTTTATTAACTCGGAAATGGTAATGACATATTTTTGTCGAGAGTGCAGATTGTGCGGATATGGGAATGGGTTCATCATCAGCGAAAAGGCGAGACCAAATGTTATGCCCTCTTTCTCGCCAACTACAACAACAACAACGCTCATTTTGTTTGTTATCACAAAGTTTGGTCATTCAAAAATGGTCTCTTGATGTTGTTGTAGTTGTTGTTGCTCGATGTAGTTTAAATGGTCGTTTTTGGGAACAAAGATTACTTTTGGAATAATATTTTATACGTTTTGTAAACAAATTACAGATAAAAGTTCTGTGTCCATGACCATGTGATGCTATTAAGCAGACAGGCTGTGGGGGTCCTGTGACACGGTCATTATTGTTCAGTTCAAATAGAGCCATTGAATGAGGGAGAGCATAATTATTTCTTTGTTTGCTGGGCTGCGCTTCAATGGCCGTGTTTTTGAGCTGCATTTGCCATAAATGGGATTTAACTAAATCATGTATTAGGAAGCAATTAAGTTCATATAGTTAAGGAAAAGGGGCGAGAGGAGTGTTTCAAAATAGAAGGGTATCAACTGAGGTTAAATTGTGTGACATTTGCAATAAATGGTTGTATGGGTGGGGAAATGGCTGATAGTATAGCGAACATGTTTGGGTATTTTTCCCACCACCATACGATAGAGTTTATATTTATTCAGTCATTCCTTTAGCAACACAACGAAACATCAATTTTCGATGCTACAGAGCGGATCGTCATAAAATTCTCCGACGGTGAAACGATGTCCGTGTGTCTGTCCGTCCGTCTGCGAGTCCGTCTGTTGTAATCACTCTACATCCTTCAAAACTTGAGATATAGACCTGAAATTTTGTTCAGATCCATACTTCTTTAATAAACAGGTTAAGTTTTTGAAAGGGCCAATCGGGATCATATTTGGATATAGCTCCTACATTGACCGATATTTTGTTTTAGGGTTTGGGTAATTTTCTCTTTACCATACGATAGAGGTATATTCATTATCTTAAGCAACATATTGAAACATCGATTTTCGACCCTACAGAGCACATATATTTTGGATCGCCGTAATATTCGCAGACAATGAAACGATGTCCGTGTGTTTGTCCGTCCATCTGCGTGTCCGTCTGTTGTCATCACTCCATAGCCTTCAAAAATTGCGATATTGAGCTGAAATTTTGCACAGACCTGTATTTCTTTAATAAAAAGGTTAAGTTTTTAAACGGGCCAAATCGGATCACATTTGAATATAGCTCCCATTTAGACCGATATTTTATTTAAGGGTATTAAGTTGATAAAACGGCATTTAAAGGGTGATTTTTTAAGAGCGACAGAAAAGTTTTCAAGAAAAAAAAACCCATAAAATTTAGAACAAGTAAAAAATATTGGTCTTTTTAGTAGCTATATCTAAAAATAAACCGATCTGAATCATATACGACACGGATGTCGAAAAGCCTAACATAAGTCACTGTGTCAAATTTCAGTGGAATCGGATTAGTTTAGGTTAGGTTAGGTTAGGTTAGGTTAGGTTAAAAAGAGGGTGCAGATATTAATCCGCCCCATGCCTCTTATGGATATACACCTAAGCCAGTAATCGGCTTGTTGTGCACTCTAAAAACTATAAAGTAACCTCTAAAAAGAAAATTTTAAGTTACGAATTCCGTGCTACTTACAAATTCTCCTCAATTGTATTCAATACCACTCCCCTAAGTTGGTTAATGTCTGGTATTGTGTCCCCACCTAAGTGCCAGTACCTATTAGACGCGAAAGCCGGGCAATGACAAAGGAAATGCTCCAATGCAACATCATCTTCCCCGTATGCCCTACACATGATATCACTTGCAGCACCGATTTTACATATGTGAGCTCGTAGTCCTATGTGTCCCGTTATGATACTAAAAGCTTTACTGACCTCCTTCTTGCTTGCTTTCAGTAAAAGCCTCGTCTTCTCCCCATAGCTGTTCCACAATGTGTCATGCGCATTCGTCGCCCACTCCCTTAACTCGGACTGCGTCGACCCGAAAGGCTTCGGGCTAACCAAGTTTATTGACGGCAGTCCTCTGGCCTTCACCGCCAAATCGTCTGCCCTTTCATTTCCCCTTACTCCGTTATGGCCCGGCACCCAATCCGGCCATCCTCAGAGAAGGCGTTAATCTCCTTCTTATACTGCAAGACTGTTCGTGACATTACCGTCCTGGTTGTTATTGCCCTTATGGAAATTTTACTGTCGGTAAAGATGTTCACAATCGACGTCGTCGCATTAGAACCATACCACCTCACGCATTCCGTGATCGCCCGGATCTCCGCCTGCAGGACCGTATTTTGGTCAGGCAGTCTATAACAGATCTCACTCACTGGGTTTTCAATGTAAACCCCCAGGCCCACTCTGTCCTCTAGCTTTGATCCATCTATGTAACATGATCTTCCAGATGGCAATACTAGGGTTCCGTCAATCCAAGACCGTGCCGGTGCATGAGTGCCTCGCACTCGACTTCAAGGTTCATCTCAGGTATTCGATCAGAAAACTCTTCCCTTCCTTCCAGGTTTCCTATCGTCGTCTCGATTACACCGCGATGGCATTAGCTGCACGGAGGCCACCGTAGCGCAGATGTTAGCATGTCCGCCTATGACGCTGAACGCCTGGGTTCGAATCCTGGCGAGACCATCAAAAAAAATTTTCAACGATAGTTTTCCCCTCCTAATGCTGGCAACATTTGTGAGTTACTATGCCAGGTAAAACTTCTCTCCAAAGAGGTGTCGCACTGCGGCACGCCGTTCGGACTAGTCTATAAAAAGGAGGGCCCTTATCATTGACTGCTAAGACTTGAATCGAACTGCACTCATTGATATGTGTTCCTTTGTGGAATGTTCATGGGCAAAATTTGCAATTTTAATTTAGCTGCTTCCATCCTCAATCCATTCTCCCATCGCCTTATGTCTCATAGCCGCAGTGGCTGCCTCACACTTGATCTCTATGTCAATGGGTCGGATATCTAGAATAGTCTCCAGTGCCCTAGTGGGCGTGGTCCTCATCGCTCCGCCTATGCCAAGACAATATGTTCTCTGAACCTGCTGTATGGTCCTTATGTTACATTTTTTCTCCATAGCAGCAAACTACTGAGGCGTAAGTATGTATTGGTCTAATCACGCTCCTGTAGAGCCAGTGGACTATCCTTGGATTCAGGACCCATTTCGAGACAACGGCCCATCTACATAGTGCCCAACATCTGTGAGTCTTCTCAGTATGATCCTGAATGTGACACTTCCAATTCAGTATCCTGTTCAAGATCACACCTAAGCATTTGACATTGTCAGTTATCGAAATCGTCTTATTGAGGAAATGTGTTACGTTAAGTTGGCCCACCTTCGTCTGATCAGGCATATTTCAGTCTTCTCTGGGTTAACATTGAGACCTCTGGGTCTAGCCCAGTCATATGCCCTATACAAGACCCTTTCGACCCTTCTGCATAGCTCGTTCGTATCCTTAGCCCTTAGAAGTATTATAACATAGTCTGCGTAGCAGAGGGGTTCAAATCCCTTCTCAGTCAGCATCCGTTATAGGTCATTTATGGTGGTCACCCATAGGAGTGGCGATAAAATGCCCCCCTGTGGCGTGGCCTGTGCCACTTTCTCCCTTATATTTATGCGATGAGACACACAATCTATCCACCTGTTCCTTAGCATATGGAAAATGGGTTTTCATCAAAAGCCTCAACATGTCCTCCGTTGCATCTGCTCTCACTCCCATGTCGTCTACTAAAGTTTCAGTTTGGGCATGGGTTTTTGAGAGAAACTTTTTTATCCTGGCGGCGTCATTAACGCTATCGACCTGTGCCTCCATGCCCATGAGAGCAGAGACAACGGTGAACATGTTGAGGCTTTTGATGAAAACCCACCACAGGATACGAAGGGACTCACGGAGACACCGGAATCTTGAAATAATGTCTTTGATCGAAGGTTTATAATAACGGAATTTATGGTGAAGGAAACCTTGAGGAGTCACCCGGACCAGATGGAATGTTTCCGGAATTACTACAAAAGGAGAATGACTTTCTGGCGCCTCGTCTGGCCAAAATTTTCACAACGTGCGTAGGACTTGCATATACTCCGAAAGCCTGGCAAGAGGCAAGGGTGGTGGCAAGTTATATGACACCAAAGGCCCACACACCCATAAGTCTCACGTCATTTCTACTCAAAACCATGTAACGTATTGTGGACACCATGATAAAGAGCAGGACACCTAGCGAACTGCTCAAATACAAACAGCATGTCTATGTCAAGGGAAGGTCGGTGGAGACTGCCCAGATACCATAACCACATTGGTATCATTCTTATAACAAAATTACCTCATATTTTGGATCAGAAACATTTTGAGGGTTTACTTTCAGTGAAAACTGATTTTTCCTATTTTTCCAACTTGGTGTCTCACGATCCGTAAAACTGACAAAGACATTTTAGTAACGCAACTTCTTTGCAAGTTGTGATATGCGAACCCCATTCTACAGCATCAAAATGTCTGAAGAAATAATTTTAATATATTTCAATTGTTAAAATTACTCCCAGTAGTCTTAAACTATTTTACTTAAGAATAAAATGTTGAAAGAAATCCCAAGTAACTGAGATAGGGGGCCCATAATGTAAATTTAATTGAAATCTAATTGCAACAACAGTTGTGTGTACGCAGTAATTAGTAGAATGTGCGAAATGTGGTCGGAGGCTGTAATTTGTCTGTATTTAAATGCATTCGCCATGTAGACACAAAGAGATGCTACGAAACTAACCATAATATGGTTATTTTGTTGTTTTGTGATTTATGTTTCAGTAGCAGAAATAACAACAACAACAACAGCAATCACACTAAACATCAACTTATGTAAAATAGGCACTTGTCTGTGGTCATAAAAATGTGATTGCACGAACATTCATGCTTTCGCTGTTGCCATCGCTGCCAGTAAAGCATTTATGCGATAGTATGATTTGAAAGAATGTTGAGTACACACAGACAGACGTATGAGTGATTGAAGATATAAAAGGAAAGATGTTTGGAAATCAACATTGTGAATTTTGAAGGTTTGTTTGTATGATCGTTTGTTCGTTTGTGTGTTTGTACATTTGTTTGTTCCGTACTTAGAAGCGACTTAACCGATACGAGTATCTTTGAAATTTTCACACATTGTTGGGAGTGGTCCGGAAGTAGCAATAGGCTTCATAATATTTTGATATCGCATGAAGGGCGAACCCTCCCCATTACCCCAAAACTACCACCCAAAACCTGGAAAGAGGAACACCGAAGAAAGAAGCCGTAAGGCATTGTGTCCTTTTTATACCCTACACCACTACTGTGGTAGAGGGCATTATTTTATTAGTGAATTTGTTTGTAACACCCAAAAGGAAGAAAGATAGACCCATTGATAAGTATACTGATCGACTCAGAATCACTTTCTGAGTCTATTTAGCTATGTCCGTCTGTCTGTCTATCTGTCTGTCCGTCCGTCTGTCTGTCTGTCCGTCCGTCTTTCCATGTTAACTTATGTACAAAGTACAGGTCGCAGTTTTTATCCGATCGTCTTCAAATTTGGTACAGGCGGTCTTTCGGCCTAGAGACGAAGCCTATTAAAATTGGAAAAAATCGGTTCAGATCTGGATATAGCTCCCATATATATGTTCGTCCGATTTTCAGTAATAATGCAATAAAATGGTCATTTGTTAACCGATTCCCTCGAAATTTGGCACACTGGATTTTTTCACGACTCTCGACATTACTGATGAATTTCATGGAAATCGGTTCAGATTTGGATATATCTCTCATAAATATATATATATGAGAGCTATATCCGAATCGCCTAATTTTCACTTCCAGAGCGACTGCAAGCGCATTTATTGACCATCTTGCCAAATTATTGCACAACGCTTTCCTCGACGACTATCACAATATACATAGAGTTTGGTCCAAATCGGTTCAGATTTATATATAGCACCCATATATGTGTTCGTCCGATTTGCAGTAATATTGCAATAAAATGGTCTTTTGTTAACCGACCATTATAACCTCACAGGCTAGAACTTTGAGCTCCGACTTGTGTGGTGTCCATCGTTATCACGGGAAGCTTAGCTGAGAGCTACCAGGCGCGTCCACAGGTTGCGGATGGTGGAAAGCTCTGTTTTTATGCGGATGTGCTGCAAATGCGTCCGCGGGCAGTCAGCGATTTTCGAGAGGAGAGTCTCAGTGATTAGTCAGGGGGCACTGGCTCTTAATTAAATACTGAGTGCCAATGATACTCGAGATGACAAGGCGAGTTATTGGCGCCTTCAAATAACCAATGGCCAACATCAGCGTCTGTTCCCAGGTTAGGGGCGGCTGGCGGCGAGCGTCGGATCTTGGTGCAAGCAGCTCGCCACAACGAGGGGTACGTGTGCAATCCCACAAAAACCATGCGGTTGGGGCGCTGGGCCAGTAAAAACTGACCTCCGCCAACGTTGACGAACCACGCAAACGAAAAAAGGACCATGATTTGCGGATCTGCACCTGAAATGTCCGCATTTTTTTAGTGAAGGTGCAGTATACACGCTAGCGGATGTATTAGAGAAGTACAAGGCAGATATAACCGCCTTACAGGAAGTACGATGGACTGGGAATGGCGTCACTACAATACCAAACGGTGACGAACTATACTATAGTTGACATAACACGAGGCATGTATTTGGCTGTGGATTTGTGGTTAGTCGGAGACTGAAACACCTTGTGTCCAGCTTTACTCCGGTGGATGAGAGGCTAGCCAAAATCTGCATAAAAGCCATATTCTTACACATCAGCCTGATTTGTGCCCATGACCCGACGGAAGACCATTGTCCACTCCCTAAAAAATGCCGCGAAATCCGTACTTGGGTACCGAAAGCCATCCCCAAGAAACCCATGGTACGACCATGAGTGTCGAGATACTACTGAAGTCTAGAATGCGCCATATAGAGCAACCCTGTAATCAGTAACAACGCGTCAGATGAAGGAGAGGTACCGGGAGTAAAGGAGACAGGAGAAACATCTATTCCGCAGAAAGTAAATGGAAAGACATAAGTGTGAGTGAATTGAGATGTACAGGAGTCAGAATGAAGTCCGGAAATTCTACCAAAGAATTAAACATCAAAACGATGGCTTTGGTGCAGCACATCCTTCTGCAGCGACAAAGAAGAAAATCTGGTAACAGACACAGCGTGCTGAGGATATAAAAAGAACATAAAGTCTGACTATGGCTGTAAAGAGGATCCCTAAGAACCAATTCCTGATGATGGTATAGAATGTTTACCCCCTAGTCAGAATGAGGTACAAGTAGCAGGGACCTGACTGAAGAACAACAAGGCATCAGAAGCCGACGGGCTACTCGCTGACACATTGATAAGGCATATGCATCAGCTTGTTTCCGCAATCAGGCTAGAAGAACGCATACTCTTTGAGTGGAACCTCAGCATGGAACCTCAACAAGAAAGGAGACTCGACGGAATGTTCCAACTACGGAAGAATAAGTCCCCTCCCCATCGCATACAAGCTACTCTGGAGCGTACTGTGTGAAAGATTGAAATCAAAAGTTAATGAGATAATTGGCCCTATGTGGCTTTAGCCCTGGTAAATCCACCCTACACTAGATATTGGCACTGCTCCAAATTCTGGAAAAGACCCGAGAAGGACAAATCAACACCTACCATATCTTTAATGACTACAAAGCCGCTTTCGATAACCCTATACGTTCAGAGTTATTTCAAGCCATTTTTGAGTTTGGTATTTCTACAAAATAGGTAAGTAGGAATAGGATAGAATCACTCCGAACCATTTAATACCAAACGAAGTTTCAGGCAAGGAGACAGCCTATTGGGTGATCTTTTTAATATCTTGCTGTAGAAGATTTTACGAGATGCAGATGTGAATAGATGGTAAACTACTCACAAGACAACTAACCCTACATGGGGTACCAAAAATCACGATCCACTATGCCAGTCAAAGTGTTTTGACAACAGCACACACTTGCCTGACTTTTATAAGTGTTTTGCTATTCGAATATAATCTCGAGCTAGAAAATGTTTGAAAAATCAAAGATTTCAAATATCGAAATAATAGGACGCAAACAGATGAAATATAAAATTTTTAATAGGCATTTTAAGGTGTAGCGAATTGCACCGGTCCAGCTAGTGTTGATATAAAATGAAACCTACGAACAAACCTAAATAGCTTTTAATTGTGTTTCCTTTTAGAATACTTTGCGGCGGACAGCTAGAAAACTTGAAAATATTTCCAAAATTTTTGATCTATTCATCTGGTTACCATGTCCACTTTGGCGCCAAACGTCTAGGTTTAAATCTCGCCGTGTAAACGTCAGAAAAAAGTTTTCAGTGGTGGTTATCCCCTTATTACAAATACTGCCGACATTTGTAAGGTGTTCATTGAATACTATACAGCCATGATAAAACTCTTCTAACCAGTGGTACGCCATTCTAGCTTGGCTGAAAAGGTGTCCCCTATAGCTAAAACTTCAATAGGACTTCACTATACGATATGAGAGAAGTATCCACTGTTCCTGTATGGAATGTTCATGGGACAATAGGCAATTTGAGTAGTAGCAATCAATCTAAACACTTGTTGAGAGGAATATGGGCCTTTGCCAATATGATATCGTTAGACAACATCTTTTCTATTGACAGCAAATTTTATGACGATTATTTTCATTAAAATCTTCCACTACATAAATAAATTGTCCACTCACTCAATGGAATGTCTACTATATTAACAAATAGTATGTATGGCTATACTGTAATAGTTTACAAGCAGTTACTCCAAATGCATGATTTAATTTGATAATAATTATAATTGATGCAAGGCTGATATGTAATGAAATGTTTGGTCATCCGTAAATGTTGATTCTTGCCACAACAGCATAACAGAACAACATAACAACATATTGTCAAAATTCTTTTTATACCCACCACCATAGGATGGGAACTCTTTCTAACTGCTAGTGCGGGACACACACAGAAGGTGTTCTATAGTCTCTTCTTTCTCGATGTCCCTACAGCTTCTGCAAAAGTCGTTGCTGGCAAGTTTCAGTCTGTCAGCATGTTTTGCGATTAGTCATGACGGACACAATGACTGAGAAGTCTATTCTAGCCAATGACAGCAACGCAGTAGACCTCTTCAAGTCTAGATGAGGTCACATAATTTTGGAATGCTCACAGTCCCATCTTTGTGTGAGGAGTTCCGCTTAAGGTTCTAATTTCTTTGAGAGCCTGTCTTATTTAGCGGATGTGAACATTCGCAAGTTATTGGGCTTTTAAAGCGATCTGGATGGTTCAATGGTAGGAGCTAGACGGCATTTTCCTTCTTCTGTTTCTGTGGTATCACAATGGACGAAAACGTCTAAGTGAGTCTGATGGCAGACTGCCACTTAAACCTAGCCATAGGATGGGGGTAAACTAAACTAGTCATTCCTTTTGTAACAACTCGAAATATTGATCCAGGGCCCCATACTTGATCGTCTCGACATCCTGAGTGCATCCAGCAATGTCCGTCCATCACGAAAGCTGTCGAATGCGTAGACCTAACCGCTTGACATTTTGCATAGATACTAAATATTGATGTAGGTCATTGGGGATTGCAAATGGGCCATATCGGTTCAGATTTGGATGTAGCTCCCATATAAACAGATCTCCCGGTTTGACTTCATGAGGCTCTGGAAGCCGCACTTTTGCTGAAATGTTGCATGTAGTGTTCTGCTATGACTTCCAACAACTGTGCTAAATACCGTCTAAATCGATCGAGAACCTGATATAGCTCCCATATAAACCTATCTGCCGATTTCTTGAGTCCTTACAAGTCACAATTTTTGTCCGATTTGGCTGAAATTTTGTACATAGTATTCCGTTTTGATTTCCAAGAACGGTTCAAATCGGTCCATAACCTGATATAATAGCTCCCGTTTATATAGCGGTCGAATGCGTAGAACTAGCCGCTTGACATTTGCATAGATACTTAATATTGATGTAGGTCGTAGGGGATTGCAAATGGGCCATATCGGGACAGATTTGAACGTAGCTCCCATATAGAACGGTCTCCCGATTTGCCTTCTAGAGCCCCTATAAGCCGCTATTTGTGTTCGATTTTGCTGAAATTATGCACATAGTGTTCTGTTATGACTCTCATCAACTGTGCCAAGTACAATCAGAATCGGTCTATGACCAGATATAGCTCACATATGGAGCAGTCGAATCTTGGTGGGTTCCCAAGATTCGGCCCGCCCGAATAAAGCACGCTTTTACTCATTTATACTCGTACCCTTCACCGCTACTGTAGTACAAGATACTTAACTAGGTGAATTTGCTTGCAACACCCAGAAGGAAGAGGGATACTAACTACTAAATTTCCTATGAACATTCCATTAAGGAACAGGGGGATACTTCTCCCATAACACTGAGTAAAGTTCGATGAAAATTTAAGCTCAATGATTAGAGGCTTTCTCTTTTATGACGAGTCAGAACGGCATACCGCAGTGCGACACCTCTGTGGGGAGAAGTTTTAACATGGTTGTCATACCATTTATATACCCACCACCGAAGGAGGGGTGGGTACAACTAGCCGTGTCCGTCCGTCTGTCTGTTTAATTCACGCCACAGTCTTTAAAAATAGAGATATTGAGCTGAACCTTTGCACAGATTCTTTTTTTGTCCATAAGCAGGTTAAGTTCAAAGATGGGTTATATCGGACTATATCTTGATATAGCCCCCATATAGACCGATCTGCCGATTTAGGATCTTAGGCCCATGAAAGCCGATTTAGCTGAAATTTGGGACAGTGAGTTGTGTTAAGACCGTCGATATCCCAATTAAATTTGGCCCATATCGGTCCAGATTTGGATATAGTTGCCATATAGACCGATCTCTCGATTTAAGGTCTTGGGCCCATAAAAGGTGCATTGTTACCCGATTTTGCCAAAATTTGGGATAGAGAGATGTGTTTGGCTCCTTGACATCTTTTTGCCGCTGCCATGTAGGCCGATCTCTCGATTTAAGATCTTGGGTCCATAAAAGGTGCATTGTTACCCGATTTTGCCAATATTTGGGATAGAGAGATGTGTTTGGCTCCTTGACATCTTTTTGCAATTTGGCCCAGATCGGTCCAGATTTGGAAACACCTGCCATATAGACCAAACTCTCGATTTAAGGTCTTGGACTGATAAAAGGCGCATTTACTGTCCGCGTTCGCCGAAAATTGGGACAGTGAGTTGTGTTAGGCTTTTCGACATTATTCTTCAATTTGGCCCATATCGGCCCAGATTTGGATATAGCTGCCATATAGACCGATCTCTCGATTTAAGGTTTTGGACCCATAAAAGGCGCATTTAGTGTCCGATTTCGCCGAAATTTGGGACGGGGAGTTGTTTTAGGCCTTTAAACATCCTTCTTCAATTTGGTTCAGATCGGTCCAGATTTGAATATAGCTGCCATATAGACCGATCTCTCGATTTAAGGTTTTGGACCCATAAAAGGCTCATTCATTGTCCGATTTCGCCCAAATTTGGGGCAGGGAGTTGTTTTAGGCCCTTCGACAGCCCTCTTCAATTTGACCGTGATCGGTTCAGATTTGGATATAGCTGTCATATATACCGATTTCTCGATTTAAGGTTTTAGGTCCATAAAAGGCGCATTTATTGTCCGATTTCGCCGAAATTTGGGGCAGGGAGTTGTGTTAGGATCTTCGACAGCCCTCTTCAATTTGGCCGTGATCGGTTCAGATTTGGACACACCTGCCATATAGACCGATCTCACGATTTAAGTTTTTGGGGCCATAAACGAAGACGCATTTATTGTCCGATTTAGCCGAAATTCGCCACAGTGAGTTTTGTTAGGCTCTTCAACATTTTTCTGCAACTTGGCTCAAATCGGTCCAGATTTGGATATAGCTGCCATAATGACTGATCTCTCGATTTTAAGTTTTGGCCCCATAAAAGGCGCATATATAATCCGATTTCGCTGAAATTTACGCAGTGACTTATGTAAGGCTTTTCGACACCCTTGTCGTATATGGTTCAGATGGGTCTATGTTTAGATATGACTTCCAAAAAGACCTATATTTTGTTCTACAAAATTGAACAAGACTTGTACTTATTATACCTCCCAATATCCGTGTCGAATTTGGTCGGACCCTATTTCGAAAAAGCTGCTATGGGGGCATAAATTATGCATTTTTCACTGGATTATGGCGAAAGGTGGTTTACATATATACCCGAGGTGGTGGGTATCTAAAGTTCGGCCCGGCCGAACTTAACGCCTTTTTTCTTGTTTCAAATGGCATAGTTCCCTACAAATGTCGCCAGCATTAGGAGGGGATAACCACCGCTCAAAATTTTTTTTCTGTGTTCACGCCAGGTTTCGAACCAAGCCCGCCAAAATCCATGAAGTGAGCACATAGACTGATCGGTGCAAGTCTTTAAGGTGTTTTATGCACACATCTGCCGTTTTAGCTTAAGCCTGCGGGGCTCCTAACCCCAGATGAATATAATGCGTCTATCAACGCCCCTATACATAGTCGAAGCCAGCATGAGTACCAAATCAATTCCACGTTGTTTGGACGTGATCTCGCCGCCTGCATAGCAACGGATTACAAACTCCTTCTGATTTCTGGGTCATGTCACCCGGTTGATCACATGCAACACAACACCGAGCATAACTGCCTTTCCTCCGATTTACGGTCTAAACCAAAACAACCACGTTTTTCCCAACTGGGACCTTACCATAGTCATGCTAAAACTGAAGATCCAGGGGCTCCTGACTGCCGTGGTACTAGATTAAGGACTCTGATCCGAAGACGTAGGATGATACAAACACCATTCCGTGACAACAGCCCAAACAAAATAACAGAAAACAGATAGCACAACCCGAGATCACTCAACATAAAACCAAGACAAAAGAGGATTGCCACAGAAAAACCAAATAATACGGTATACAACCTGCTATTCATGGGACAGGGCGGACCCTCCCCCTTACCCCAAAAGTATTGTACAACCCATAAATAAAAGTGGACCGATCGGGACAATATGGGATTCAAATGAAAGGTATTCAAGAGTAGAGTACGAATTTCATGATAAAAGTTGGGTCCAAGTACCTAGGGGCCGCTCCAAACCCAAAACCCCTTAAAATTGGTTTATTTGACCATCATGACAATATGGGACTTAATTGAAAGATATTCGGGAGTAGATTACGAATATGGTCATGAAGTAGGAATTGGCTTTATAATTTATTGATAACGGAAGGGGGCGGACCCTCCACCGTTACCACAAAAACTCCATCCAAAATCAAAAGTGGACCGATTACGACAATATGGGTATCAAATGAAAAGTATGTGGGTGTAGATGACGAATCTGGCTAACAAATTCATTTCGATGTATGGGGGGTCACCATACCCCCACAAAAGCGCCCAAAATGGGTACATTAGCCAATCACGGATATATGGGACTCGGTTTGTTTGTTTCGTATGGACTGAAAAACGGCAGAACCGATTTTCTCGAAATTTTCGCATATTATCGGTATCGGAAGGGGGACGGACCCTCCCCCTAAGCCAAAAACACAACCCAAAATCAAAAGTAGACCGATCGGGACAATATAGGTATCAAATGAAAGGTATTGGAGAGTAGAATATGAATATGGTATTAAATATAATTTGAGTCTAAGTGCCCATCGGGCCGCCCCCAACCCCATAACTCCCCCAAACAGTCATATTAGACGTTTATTTCAATAAGAGGCTCAAATGAAAGATATTCGGGAGTAGATTTCGAATCGGCCATACAAAATCAGATCGAAGTATAGGGGGTCACGCCACCCTTCAAAATCGGTATTAGACCCATTATGACTATATGATACTTGGCTGAACAGATTGTATTAAATTTTCCATAGATTGTGTACGTTTGTCTGGAAGGAAACATAGGCTATATAATTTTTAGATATCGGGTGGAGACGGACCCTCCCCTTTACCCCAAAAATCCCACTCGTATCCAAAAGTGGTCCATTGGAATAAGGAATAAGGGTATCAAATGAAAGGTATTGGAGAAAGAATATGGTATCAATATTTGGGTTAAGTACCCACCAGGTCCCCCCAACCACAAAACTCCTCTAAACAGATATATTCGAAGGTCACGTCAATATGGGACTCAAATGAAAAGTATTAGGCAGTAGATTACAAATATGGCATAAAACATTAGGTCCAAGTAATGGGAGATCGCCCACCCATATATACCCCCAAAAGGGCATATTAGCCGACTATAGCTATATGGGACCCAAATGAAAGGTACTAGGAAGTAGATTATGAATATGACATAAAAATTTGCGTTCAAGTCCACATGGCGCTTTTCCTCCTAAAGATACGTAAAATGGGTTATTTGACCAATTATGACAATATGGGATTCAAATTAAAGGTATTTGATAGCCAATTTTGGAGCCAAGTGTTTTGGGGTACGCCTTAAAGCACCCCCTAAACTGAACTTCATTTCCTTTGGGAATAAAGAACGAATTTCATATTTATTTTCAGTGCAAAGTGCCGGTGGCCGCCCCAGCCCCAAAACACCCTCTAAACGATTCATATTTACCAGCCATGGCAATATGGGGCTCAAATTAAAGGGATTTGGAAGTGCAGCACGAATTTGATATCCATATTTGAGTCGAAATGTCAGAAGTTCCATCCCTCCCCTAATGAAAACATGACCCTAAGCAAGAACAATAGGAACCGAGAAGTGGCAAATTCTCACACATCAATGAGTGCTTTCCGATTCGAATTTAAACTCAATGATAAGGGACCCTTTTTTATAGCCAAGTCCAAACGGCGTCCCGCAGTGCGACAACTCTTTGGGGAAATTTTTTTAAATGATCATGTATGGCATTGTACCTCGCAAATGACGTCAACATTAAGAGGGCATAAACACCGCTTTGTCCGATGTTCTCGCCAGAATTCGAACACGTTCAGCGTCATAGACTACAATGGCACGAATTCGATATCCGCATTCAGGGCTAAGTGTCCCCACCCTAAAAAGATATTAGAGAGTTAAAGAAGGCGCAGTGGAGCGGGCCCGGTTCGGCTAGTAATATATATGTATGTCCTAATATACCTACACCAACCACCGCTCAGATAGTCCATCATCACCTTAATTTGAAATGTTACTACTCTCAATTTGATCATCGCTTGGTTTATTTAAACAAAAAAAAATTGCAATTTTACAAAAGTTTAAACAGGCTCGAACAACCTCACATTTTTGTATCTTGTATTTTTCAATAAACACACACACACACATACTGATGATAATGGGAATTAACAAGCATGGATGTAACCTGTTGTGAATTTACAGGACCGCAAAAACCTTAGGCAACGAACGCAATGAAAAATGCCCATTTCAATGGTGAGTGTATGTGTAATGGTCACGTTTAGCATCATTAGCGCACATGATTACCGGAATATGCTATCAGAAAATAAGGTAACAGACAACAAGCAGCATGGTAAATACGTTCTGAAAATTTAAATCTACATATTTCTGCACAATGGAAAATTTTGTTTGGCATTAACTGATGATTATGCCACTGCAGCAATACACATGGTTTGTTACAGCCGTAGGTGGCAAATGACAGTCAGGTCAGGACACAGAGAGAATTAAAGAAGAAACGTTTATAACGCTATGCTCTGAACTAATCCAAAATATTTTTTGCTTTGCAAAAAGAGTGATCTACAAGATTCTAAATGTACCTTAAAATGTCCTTGCAATTATTGCAAAATTAAGCTCCAATTTAAATTTATGTCCGATTTTGACTATTATTTTCTCAGTGTATGGAGCGTTGACGAACAATTGTTGTAACAGTTCATAGTGAATGCAGGTTTTAAGAGATAATGAGTAGTCAAATGTAAAAGAATTCATCACGATTGATGCTACACAACACGGTTATATAAAATTTCTGTCCATCCACATGTATGGAAAAACGGCTTTAGTGAAACCATATTGTGTCGATAGGTTAACTTTAACAAGTTAAAAGGCATTAATTTCGGCTGGGCCGAACTATGGGTATCCACCACCACGGGTATATATTTAAATCCAATTTTGTCACAATCCGGTGAAAACTGGATAACTTAAGCACCCAAATTCGGCACGGACATTAAGTGATCTAATATTGGGTTGCCCAAAAAGTAATTGCGGATTTTTTAAAAGAAAGTAAATGCATTTTTAATAAAACTTAGAATGAACTTTAATCAAATATACTTTTTCTACACTTTTTTTCTAAAGCAAGCTAAAAGTAACAGCTGATAGCTGACAGAAGAAAGATTGCAATTACAGAGTCACAAGCTGTGAAAAAATTTGTCAACGCCGACTATATGAAAAATCCGCAATTACTTTTTGGGCAACCCAATATATATGTCACTATTCAATTTTGTAGAACAAAATATTGGTCTTTTTGGCAGATATATCCAATATCCAATCGTAAAGCTCAGAAAAATTCACTGTTTCAAATTTCAGCGAAATGGGGTGATAAATAAAGCTTTTATGGACTTCAGTCCCCTTATCGGCAGATCGGTTTATATGGCAGCTATATCTAAATGTAGTCCGATGTGAACCATATTAAGGTCGGATGTTGGGAGGTCTTAACCTATTCATTGTTCAAAGCGAAGTCGAATAAAAAATAAAGCCTTTATGGCCATCAGACCCTTTATCGGGAGATCGGTCCATATGGCAGCTATATCTTAATATAGTCCGATCTGAAACATATTTTGTTCAGATGCCGGGAGGCTTAAAATAACCCACAGTTTTAAATTTCAGCGAAATCGGGAAATAAATAAAGCTTTTGTGGGATTCAGACCCTTCAACGGCAGATCGGTCTATATGGCAGCTATCTTATATATAAAAATCAATTTGTGTTTGTTTGTTTGTTTGTTTGTTTGTTTGTTTGTTTGTTTGTTTGTTTGTTTGTTTGTTTGTTTGTTTGTTTGTTTTCAAAAAAAAAAAATAGACTCAGAAACGGCTGAACCGATTTTCTTGAAATTTTCACAGATGGTGCTTAATGATCCCGTGGTGAAAATAGGGTACTACATTGATATCTGAAGGGGGGGGGGACCCTTCACCTTACCCTAATTTTTAGAAACGCCTGATTTCGGAGATGGGTTATGCGATTTAAGCGAAATTTTGTGTGCTCTCATATAGTACCGTAAAAATAAAAATTTGGTATCCAAATTTCGGATGGGGTACCTAGGGGGGCTGCCCCACCCTAAAACCTACCAAACATATATTTACACCAATCACGACAATATGGGACTCAAATGAAAGGTATTTGGGATAAGAAAACGTATCTGCTATCAAATTGTCGGACGAAATGTTAGGGGGACCACCCCAACCCCCAAAACACCCCTAAATCGGACATATTTAACGACCATGGCAATATGGGACTCAAATGAAGGTATTTCGAGTAGGATACGAATCTGATATCTAAATGTGGGACCACGTTTCTGGAGGTCCACCCTTCCCCAAAACACCCCCCAAACTGGACTTATTTACTGACCATGGCAATATGGGGATTAAATAAAAGGTATTTGAATGTAGAACACGAATCTGATATCCAGATGAGGGACCAAGTGTTTGAGGGCCACGGACCACGTATCTGGGGGTCCACCCCTTCCCCATAACACCCCCCAAACTGGACTTATTTACTAACCATGGCAATATGGGGATTAAACAAAAGGTTTTTGAGTGTAGAACACGAATCTGATATCCAGATGTGGGACCAAGTGTTTGAGAGCCCGCTCATCCCCGAGAACATCCCCCAAAGAAGACAAATTTACGACCAAAGCAATATGGAGCTGATATGAAAGGTTTTTGGGAGTAAAGCACGAATTTGATAGCAATGTTCGGGAAAAGAGTCTACCAAGTGTTTGAGAGCCCGCCCATCCAGGAGAACGTCCCCCAAAGAAGACAAATTTACGACCAAAGCAATATGGAGCTGATATGAAAGGTCTTTGGGAGTAAAGCACGAAATTGATATCAATGTTCTGGAAAAGAGTCTACAGGGCCACGCCACCCCCACAACACCACCCAAATAGTAAGTATTTCCTGTCTATTGCAATATGAGACTCAAATAAGATGGTTTTTAAAGTGAAACGCGAATCCGATCTATATTTTCAAGGCCAACTCACTGAGTGGCCGCCCATCCCTCAAAACACCCCCAAGCCTGTCATGTTTGCCGACTATGAAAATATGGGGCTCAAATTAAAGGTATGTGGGAGTAGACCACGTATATGATATCAACATTAGGGGCCAACTGTCTAGCGGACGTCCCACCCCCAAATAGACATATTTGCTCACCAAGACAATTTGGGTCGTAAAGAGAGTGGAACTAAATATTTATAGTTTTTAGGGCCAATACCCCAAACCAGATATATTAGCTGACTTATGCAATAAGGAGTTTAAGTGTGATTAGAAAACGAATTTGATATCCAATTTTGAGGCCAATCGCAATATGGGGTTCAAATAAATGATATATAGATATGTGAGAAGAGAGCACGTTGCTGATATATTTTCCGGGCTTAGTTTTTGGGGTACCACCCCAATCCCCAAAACACCCCTAAATCGGGCATATTTACCGACCATGTCAATGTGGAGCTTAAATGAAAGGTTTTGGGGGTAGAGCAAAAATTGATATCCATTTTCGGGAGCAATTTTCTGGGGATCTACCCCTTTCCCAAAATACCCCACAAACAGCATTTTTTTGGGACCATCGCATAATGGGACTCAAATAAAGGTATTTGGGAGTAGAATACGAATTTGATATCCAAATGTAGGACCATGTATTTAGGGCATCACCCCTTCCCCAAACACCCCCCAAAGGCAAAGGGTAAACATTTTTCGACCATGCCAATATGTGGCTCAAATGAAAGATATTTGAGATTAGAAAACGAATTTGATAACCTATTTTGGGGCCATGTGTTTGGTGGACGCCTCATATTTTAAACTCCTCTTAAGCCAATGACAATATGGGGTTTAAATAAATGGTATTTAAGAGAAGACCACGATGCTGATATTTTTTCAGGGCCAAATATCTGGGGGACCACCTCTCCCCCGAAAACACCATTTAATCAGCTATCTTGAGAATATCGGTCTGAAATGAAGTATTGGGTTGCCCAGAACGTAATTGTGGATTTTTCATATAGTCGGTGTTGACAAATTTTTTTACAGCAGGTGACTCTGTAATTGCATTCTTTCTTCTGTCAGTTATCAGCTGTTACTTTTAGCTTGCTTTAGAAAAAAAGTGTAAAAAAAGTATATTTGATTAAAGTTCATTCTAAGTTTTATTAAAAATGCATTTACTTTCTTTTAAAAAATCCGCAATTACTTTTTGGGCAACCCAATATTTTAAGAATGGAGTACACCTTACATCCAAACTTAAATTCGTAGACCAATAAAGGTCATATGGGATTAAGATAAACAGTTTGTTAAACTGTTTGTCAAGCGATATACTATTTTCCTTAGTTGTCGGAAATAAATATTCCAAGGAAACTTTTGTTCCAAGTAAAGTAAAAGAAGGCGCAGCGGAGCGGGCCCGGCTCAGCTAGTTTAATATATAAAGATTTAACCACAATGGTCAAGTAGTTGATGTAAACCAACTATCATTTTACTATACTGAATAGTGGCAATTTTATACACCAAATATTCCAAATACCAAAACCTTTGTGTGAAAAAACCACAAAAAATTTAAAAAATGTCATGTTATTGGCATTAACTTGTCTAATATGTGTGCATTCTTTGTGTGTAAGATTAAATCATATATGAAAATATTTTCAAAACACCCTCCCTATATAAATACCAACTCCATACCTAACTCAATATGAAGGACGAGAATAAACGAACAAATGAACGAACATTTTACAAATTCACTGAAGTGTAAATCATGCCTCAACTATTTTCCACCACAAAACTATTTAAATTACAAAGTGTGTATTTTTTTTAATTTTATTGATTTTTGATGGAGTTCAACCGCAAATGTATTTAAAAATTATACACACCCCCATAATCAAAGGTGCGACGATCTAAAAGGACCGTAGTCGGGACGAGTGCATTTCAGTGGTAACAGCAACTATTGCCTGGCCATGGACCATCATTCATAGGTGCAGGCAGCAATAGAAATTGTGGCGAATGACGGTTGACCAGTTAGTTGGATATCGTACCATGAAATATTATTTGTGTAAACAAATTAAATGCAATCCCATTTAAATGCATTGCACTAAAATGAAATTTGCAAATAAATTCAATAGAAATACCTCCCATATTTGTTCATGTGATATGGGAGGTGTATTGAAAAATATATTCGCACGGGAGGGAGTAATGCATTTTAGTTTGATAGTTGATGTGTTTGATATAAAAAAAAAACATTTAAATGGCATTCTAGGTGATTTTTTTGAACATGTGATAAGCTACTAGCTACTGTACAAAATACTTGCGAGTCATTAAAATTTGTCTCCAAAATTCTCTTTATCTCCATTATAATGCCACCTTTTTCAGCAACCAATGGGAAACATAAAACCATAATTCAACAAAACTTTATTTCCGCCATCTCACCTCCTTGATAACGCTCGAAAGATGTAACGCTCTAAAACCAAACTTCATATTGGATGACAAAAAAAAAGTTCAGCTGGCTGCTACCCTGCTACTATGTGTGAGTTAGCAAACTGGTATTATTTTTAGTGTTAGCAAAAGTATTTTTATCTCTAAACTGTGAACACTTGAACAAAGTTGAACAAGTAGTACAAGTGTGAGAATGGAAACGGAAATGAAATACACGCTAGCGCACCCACAAAAAAATAAAACTCTAAATAAAACACATTAAATTTTGAACAAAAGTTGAAAAAGTTGTTGCTGCTCCGCTCAAACGTCCACTGGTTTCAACATTCACGTGTGAATGCATTCTAAATGCACACTGGCTCTATTATTTCTCCATGAACAAACTTTGGATAGAATGAACATTGCCTTGCACATAGAAACAGACATGATGCCTGCGTCTTGCTTTAGAAAAGCCTTAGGGTTGGTGGGATTCTAAAAATCATCGAACTAATTGCTGAATAAATTTTAATTTTTGAGATTTCAGAAGAAAAAGTCACCTCTTGTTGATTTCGCTGATGGGTTAGGCAATTTTAGCGAATTTTTATTGAATATTTAAACATACTAGCTCACTCAAGCAAGCTCCGCTGTGCCTTCTGCAATACACAGAATAAAATTTTAATTATATGTATAGTCTAAACTTCTACGTCTCAAGGGAGTATCTCGACTTCAAATACACTCCACATTGTAGGCTCTCACAACTTGCCAAGTTATAACTGTGAAGCCACAAAGGCACTTAGCCCTTAATTACACCCTCCACCATAGGATGGGGGGTATACTAATTTCGTCATTCTGTTAGTAACTACTGCAAATATTCGTCTGAGACCCCATAGCCATGTCCGTTACCCATCTAGCCATGTCCGTCTGTCTGTCCGTCCTACCGTCCTTCCGTCCGTCTGTCTGTCGAAAGCACGCTAACTTTTGAAAGAGTAGAGCTAGCCGCTTGAAATTTCGAACAAATACATTTTATCAGTGTGGATTGTAAATGGGCCAAATCGGTTCATGTTTTGATATAGCTGCCATATAAACCGATCTTGGGTCTTGAATTCTTGAGCCTCTAGAATGCGCAATTCTTGTCCGATTTGACTGAAATTTTGCACATAGTGTTTTGATATCAATTCCAAGAACTGTGCTAAGCGTGGTTCAAATCGGTCTATAACCTGATATAGCTGCCATATAAACCGATCTTGGGTCTTGACTTCTTGAGCCTCTTGAGCCCCATAACCATGTCCGTTACCCATCTAGCCATGTCCGTCCGTCTGTCTGTCACGCTAACTTTTGAATGAGTAAAGCTAGGCGCTTGAAATTTTGCACGAATACTTTGGTGTAGGTCAGTTGGGATTGTAAATGGCCCAAATTGGTCCATGTTTTGATATAGCTGCCATATAAACCTATCTTGGGTCTTGACTTCTTGAGCCTCTAGAGGGCGCAATTCTTGTCCGATTTAACTGAAATTTTGCAAGCGGTATTCTGGTATCACTTCCAACAACTGTGCTAAATATGTCAAATCGGTTCATAACCTGATATAGCTGCCATATAAACCGATCCTGGGTCTTGACTTTTTGAGCCACTAAAGAGCGCAATTCTCGTCTGATTAGACTGAAATTTTGCACGAGGTGTTTTGTTACGACTTCCAACAACTGAGCTTAGTATAGTTCAAATCGGTCTATAACCTGATATAGCTGCCATATAAACCGATCTTGGGTCTTGACTTCTTGAGCCTCTAGAGGGCACAATTCTCATCCAATTTGATTGAAATTTTGCACGCGGTGTTTTGGTATTACTTGCAGCAATTTTGCTAATCATGGTCGAAATCGGTTCATAACCTGGTATAGCTGCCACATTACCCGATCTGGGATTTTGATTTGTTGAGCCTCTAGAGGGCGCAATTCTCATCCGATTTGGCACAAGTTTTGTTCAACGGCTTCTCTCATGACCTTCGATATACGTTACCAATATGGTCTGAATTTATCCATAGCTTGATACAGCTCCCTTATAAATCGATCTCCCGATTTTGCTTCTTGAGCCCCTACAAGGCGCAATTCTTGGCGCAAAATATTACACAATGACTTCTGCAATGTTCATCATTCAATTCATTTATGGTTCGAATCACACTTAAACTTGATATAACTCCACTAACATGACAGTTCTTATCCATTATTCTTTGTTTGCCTTAGAAGAGATACCGCGCAAAGAACTCGACATATGCGATCCATGGTGGAGGGTATATAAGATTCGGCCCGGCCGAACTTAGGACGCACTTACTTGTTTACATTTCAATTATTTGTAGGAGTCGTACTCCTCTTCTTTAAATTTTGCCCCATATTGTTTTCATCTTTGGTGGGTATTGAAAGAAGACCGCTAGAAATTGGAATTTATATAGCCACTAGCCGAACCGGGTCCGCTCCGATGCGCCTTCTTCAACTCTCCCATTATCTTTTTAGGGTGGGGACATTTCGCCCTGAATGTGGATATCGAATTCCTGCCATTGTAGCCTATGACGCTGAATGTTTTCAAATCCTGGCGAGAACATCGGACAAAGCGGCGTTTATCCCCTGCCATGCATGTCCCCAAAGAGGTGTCGTACTGCAGGACTCCATTCGGACTCGGCTATAAAAAAGGTAAAGGTCCCTTATCATTGAGTATAATGTATCCTTAGGGTAATGTTCTCATTAGGGGAGGGATGGCATGTCAGACATTTCAACCCAAATGTGGATATCAAATTCGTGCTGCACTTCCAAATTTCTTTAATTGGAGCTCTATATTGGCATGGCCGGTAAATATGAACCGTTTGGAAGGTGTTTTGGGGTTGGGGCGGCCAGTGGCCGTGCACCAAAAATAGTTCTTTATTCCCAACGGAAATGAAGTTCAGTTTAAGGGGTGATTTAGGGCGTATTCTAAAGCACTTGGCTGCAATATTGGATATCAAATTCGTTTTCTACTCTCATATACCTTTCATGTGAGTCCCATATTGTCATAGTGGGTCAAATAACCCATTTTACGATTCTTTAGGAGGAAAAAGCGCCACCTAGACTTGAACGCAAATTTGAATATCATATTCGTAATCTACTCCCGCATACCTTTCATTTGAGTCTTATATAGCCGTGGTCGGCTAATATGCCCATTTGGGGGTAGGTGAACTGCCTTTAATAGGACCTAATGTTTTATGCCATATTTGTAATCTACTTTTCATTGAGTCCCATATTGTCATAAACTTCGAATATATCTGTTTAGAGGAGTTTTGGGGTTGGGGGCCTGCTGGGTACTTAGACCCAAATTTTAAAGCCATAGTCGTTTTTTGGTCTCCTTTCGGATACGGCTGGCGTTTTTGGGGTAAGGGGGAGGGTCCGCCTCTACCCGATATCTAAAAATTATATAGCCTATGTTTCCTTCCAGACAAACGTACACAATCTATGCAAATTTTAGGAAAATCGGTACAGCCAAGCATTATATAGTCATAATGGGTCTAATGGCGTTTTCGAGGGGTGGCGTGACCCCCTATACTTCGATCTGATTTTGTATGCCAGGTTCGAAATCTACTCCCGAATACCTTTCATTTAAGCTCCATATTGAAATAATCGTCCAATATGTCTGTTTGGGGAGTCTTGGGGTTGGGGCGGCCCGATGGGTACTTATACTCAAATTTTATTACTATATTCGTATTCTTCTCTCCAATTCCCTTAATTTAATATCTATAGTGTCTCAATCGGTCCACTTTTGATTTTGGGTTGCGGTTTTGGCATAAGGGGGAGGGTCCGTTCCCCTTTCGGAGATGTAAACTGCGGAGGACGTAGAAATGGTGGTGAAGCCTAGATCCAAACCAAGGACATGTCCTAAAGCCAAGCCAAGGGGAAACAGTGACCTCCATGGTGGACCCCAGAACTGGTTTGTCTAAGGAGAGCTGCAGAAAACCCTCCAACAGGGCGAAAGCCACAAGGGCACCACTCGATTGGAACGTCTATAAGGCTGAGCTAAGAACATTCAAGGGTGAGCTGAGAAAGGCTAAGATCAAATCCTGGCTGGAGTTCAGCAGCTTCGCAGAGGATACATCTAAAACCTCTAGGCTAAGAAAGATTCTATCCTCAAGACTTATTGCGGTGGAAGATATTCAGAAGTCAGATAATGGAAGGAAAATGTCTAGTGAGGAAACGCAAGAACTACTCGTTGACACAAGGGCTTCGACCTACTTTTGCCTTTCCTTAGTGGTTTGTCAATTAACTTAATGCGTGTTTTAATATTTTTTGTTGTTTTTTTTTTTTTTGTTATTTTTAACCATCTATTAACAATTTTTTGGCCTTTCCTCACACACATAGCCCATTTTATAGGTGCATACTATGTCATTCCAACCAAAATTGTCTGCCTTCTCCCATGTATGTACACAATGCTCCTGGCCTCCGTCGTTGTTGGGATTATCATTGGACCAATTTGAGAATGTCATGCGTTTGCCAGAGAAAGTCCAATAAAAGGGCCTCTTCAAATCCCGATCATCATTGAATTGGTCGTTGGCTCCCAACCACAGATCAGTAGATTTACCTTTAAAGTAAGTAAAAATCAAATATCATTTTTAATACAAAACAAGTAACATCGTGCTAAGTTCGGCAGGGCCGAATCTTGGGAACTCACCACCATGGATTCTGCTAACAATCTATACAAAATAAATTTAGTTGAAGGGCATAATTTTTTTGTAAATACTTAACTTCTGTCAAACCAGCAAAAATTAAAGCTTCTAGGAATCGAACAAGCATAAGCGAGAGACCGGTTTATATGGAAGCTATATCAGGTTGTATGGTGATTTAGACTGTTTGGACTGGGCACAGTTGTTGAAAGTCGTAACAGAACAATATGTGCAAAATTTTAGTTAAGTGAGACAAAAAATGGGGCTTGTAAGAACGCAAATCAAAAAATCGGTTTATATGGGAGCTATATGAGTTTATAGACCGATTTGAACCGTACTTGGCACTGTTGTCGAAAGTCATACCAGAACACCACACGCAAAACTTCAGCCAAATTGGACAAAATTTGTGGCTTTCAGGGGCTCTTGAAGTCAAATCGGTAGATCGCTTTATATGAGAGCTATATCTGCTAAGTTCGGCCGGGCCGAATCTTATATACCCTCCACCATGGATCGCATTTGTCGATTTCTATGCGCAGTATCTCTTTTTAGGCAAACAAAGAATATTGAATAAGAACTGTTATGCTATTGAAGCTATATCAAGTTATAGTTCGATTCGGACGATAAATGAATGCTGAACATTGTAGAAGTCATCGTGTATTATTTCAGTCCATTCGGATAAGAATTGCGCCTTGTAGGGGCTTAACAAGCCAAATCGGGGGATCGGTTTATATGGGAGCCATATCAAGCTAAAGATCGATTCAGACCATATTGGACACGTATATTGAAGGTCATGGGAAAAGCCGTGGTACAAAATTTCTGCCAAGTCAAATGAGAATAGTGCCCTCTAGAAACTTAAGAAGTCAAGATCCCAGATCGGTTTATATGGTAGCTATATCGGGTTATGGACCGATTTGCCCCATACTAAGCACAGTTATTCAAAGTCATAACAAAACACCTCGCGCAACATTTCAGCCAAACGGACGGACAGACGGACGGACAGACGAACGGGCAGACGGACGAACAGACGGACGGACAGACGGACGGACAGACGGACAGACGAACGGGCAGACGGACGGACGAACAGACGGACAGACGGACGAACAGACGGACAGACGGACGGACAGACGGACAGACGGACGGACAGACGGACGGACAGACGGACGGACAGACGGACGGACAGACGGACGGACAGACGGACGGACAGACGAACGGGCAGACGGACGAACAGACAGACAGACGGACGGACAGACGGACGGACAGACAGACATGGCTAATTCGACTTAAAATGTCATGACGATCAAGAATATATATACTTTTTGGGGTCTTAGATGCATATTTCGAGGTGTTACAAACAGAATGACGAAATTAGTATACCCCCATCCTATGGTGGAGAGTATCGACATTTTTCACAATGCAAATATAATATGCCCGAAACCGAACAATTTCTAAAAATGCCAAACAGACCAAATTTAGGGGCCTGCAAAGTAATCGACCGGACCCCTAGGGCCTTAAAAATTTGCACATGACCTTAATAACACCACAGCTTAAACCATTTCAAAGAGTTATCTTTGTCCTTGCGTCGACTGTGAACCTCTTTACGGACATTAAACTGGCCATAAGGGCAATAACAACCAGGACGGTAATGTCACGAACATTCTTGGAGTATAAGAAGGAGATTAACGCCTTTTCTGAAGATGGCACGATCCACAATGTTTGGGTGCCGGATAAAAGGGAAATATAAATGCAGACGAATTGACTGTGAAAGCCACAGAACTGCCGTCAATAAACTTGGTTAACTCAAAGCCTTTCAGGTCGAAGCAGTCCGTGTTAAAAGCGTGGGCTACGAAAGCTCATGTAATACTGTGGTATAGCGAAACGGTCGGTAGGACGACGAAAATCCTATGGGGAAATCCGGATCATGAGAAGACGATGCAATTACTGAAAGGAAGTAAGAAGGAGGTCAGTATAGCTATTAGTATCATGACGGGACACATTGGACTACGATCACAATTATGCAAAATCGGTGCGGAAAGTGACATCATGTGTATGGCATGTGGAGAAGATGATGAGACGTTGGAGTATTTCCTATGTTACTCTACTTTCCTATGTTACTTGCCGACAACGGGTCTTAGGTGGGGACACCAGACATAAACCAACTAAGGAGCGTGGTATGGCAAACAATTAGAGGTATAATTGTAAGCAGCACGGAATTCCTGACTTGAATTTTCTTTTTCGAGCATACTTTGAAGTACTTAGAGCGCACAACAAACCGATTACTGGCTTAGGTGTATATCCATAGTGGCAAGGGACGGATTAATATCCGCACCCTTTTTTTTTTGTCCTTTCTTAAATGGCATATCTTTTAGTAGTTTTTTCGCTTCTATCCCACTGTAAGTCGGTGTATATGGGGGCTATTTCAGTTTATATACCGATTCGGATCATACTTGGCTCGAATGTTGGAAGTCAAGACAACTTTAGCCAAATTATGTTAAAATGTTGGCTTCTAGGGAATCCAGAAGAACCCTTATCAACATTTATCAGTGTGGAATTTGGTGTGATGCTCTGTCATTACCAATTAAAGTAAAGTTGTAGAACATGAGTGTACTTCATCTACTAAATTTCAGCCAAATTGGATGACAATTGAGGCTTATGAGAACTTTAGAGTTCATATCCAGGGATTGGTTTATGTGGGGTTTATATCAGTTTATAAACCGATTCGAATCACACTTGGCACGGATGTTGAAAGTCAGTGCAAAAGTAGAGGCTCAAGAAATGAAATCCAGGGATCGGTTCACATGAGGGCTATATCTTCGTCTGAGCCAAAATGACCCATTTGAAATTCCCTATGACCTACTTTAATAAGAAGTATCGGTGCAAATTTTTCAATCAGGTATCGCCATTCGTTAGGCCGCCCCGGTAGCCGAGTTGGTAGCGTGCTTGGATTTGGGGTTGTGGGTTCGATTCCCGCTAGAAGCCTTTGTCTGTCGCTACTGTGATACACAATGGACATAAAATTGTCTAAGTTAGTCTGTAAAGGACTTCCACTCTTACCTAAACTAACCTATCGCCATTCGTTCGAACGCTATTGTGCTTTCGACGGACGAAGTTAAACCGGAGGATTGGTTTTTATGGGAGCTATATAAAACCATTTAAACCACACATGGTACCATCTTTGAAAGTTGTAACAAATTAACACGTTCAAAATTTCTGTGCAATCGGATAATGAATACAGTTTCTAGGGGCTCAAGAAATCAAAGACCTCTATACAAGGGAGCTATATCAACATTTGAACTGATATAGCCCATTACCTACCCACAACGATCTTTATCGATAACAAGTATGTGTGCAAAATTTCGATTGGATATCGTTCGTTTGGGAGCTATCATGATTTCTACAGAAGGAAGGACGGACGGACATTGGCTAGATCGACACAGAATGTCAAGACGATCAAGAATATTTACTCTTTGTACCTCATAGGATCAACATTTCGATGTATACAAATGGAATGACTAGGTAAAAATCCTCCCTATCCCACGGTGGTGAGTATAAAATTTTAATAATAAATAGAGAATAGTCACCTAAATATGTGTTCAGAGACTTCAGCAGGGTATTATGCTTATCACCATCGTGCACCTCAACCAATTGATAGCCACGGCGACCACATTCATGTACAGCTTCAAACCAATTGTACTGTTATGCCACCATGCAAAAAAAGAACAAGTAAGAGCGTGCTAAATTCGGCCGGGCCGAATCTTATATACCCTCCACCATGGATGGCATTTGTGAGTTCTATGCGCGGTATCTCTTTTTAGGCAAAGAAAGAATTGTGAATAAGAACTGTTATGCTTTTGGAACTATATCAAGTTATAGTCCGATTCGGACCATAAATGAATACTGAACATTGTAGAAGTCATTGTGTTATATTTCGTTGCATTCGGATAAGAATTGCGCCTTGTAGGGGCTCAAGAAGCAAAATCGGGAGTCCGTCTGTCCGTCCGTCCGTCTGTCTGTCGAAAACACTCTAGCTTTTGAAGGAATAGAGCTAACCGCTTCAAATTTTGTACAAATACTTCTTATTGGCGTAGGTCGGTTGGGATTGTAAATGGGCCAAATCGGTTCATGTTTTGATATAGCTGCCATATAAACTGATCTTGGGTCTTGAATTCTTGAGCATCTAGAGGGCGCAATTCTCGTCCGATTTGACAGAAACTTTGCACATAGTGTTTTGATATCACTTCCAACAACTGTGCGAAGTATGGTTTAAATCGGTTCATAACCTGGTATAGGTGCCATATAAGCCGATCTTGGGTCTTGACATCTTGAGCCTCTAGAGGGCGCAATTCACATCCAATTTGACTGAAATTTTGCACATAGTGTTTTGATATCACTTCCAACTACTGTGTGAAGTATGGTTCAAATCGGTCCATAACCTGATATAGCTGCTGTGTAAACCGATTTTGGGTCTTGAGCTTTTAGAAGGCGTAATTCCTATCCGATTTGACACAAATTTTGTACAACGGCTTCTCCCATGGCCTTCAACATACGTGTGCAATATGGTCTGAACCGATCTATAGCTTGGCACAGCTCCCATATTAACCGATCTCACGATTTTGCTTCATGAGCCCCGAATCGGACTATATCTTAATATAGCTCCTCCTCCGTCCATATTCATTATTCTTTGTTTGCCTAAAAAGAGATACTGCGCAAAGAACTCGACAGATGCGATCCATGGTGGAGGGTATATAAAATTCGGCCCGGCCGAACTTAGCACGCTCTTACTTGTTTATATTTCATTTAATGATTGGTTGATTTCTTTTTATTTTCTTTATACCTTTGGCTCCATTTCAATTAAAAATTTGGTACCATCATCTGCAGTGAACAATTCTGGCTCTGCCGTTACAAAATTCAAAACCGCTATCGATAATGTAACAAACAACGAAAATAATCCTAGTGCACTCATTTTAACAAATAAAATGAAACTAAAATTGTATGACGATTACCTCCAACATATATTCTCGCAGTGCAGCAGCATTTATTGGCGATTTCTTATCATCCCATCTTTCGCTAGCAGGGGAAAAATGCTTTGTGAGACTTGAAACTGTTCAATTTATAAATAAATGAAATAGCAAAGCTAGACTAATACTACGCAAGGCAGACTTTCGAAAGTTGGGGTTGAATTGGATGAAGTAAATAAAACATGGTATAAGAATTGGGTTCGTATGAAATGTTTGTAATTCGTCAACAAGTAATTGCCAGATGCACTATTGGCATAGTTTTATTTGATAATTTTAATGACCGATCGCTTGATAATTTTAATCGCTTGTTTATTGCAATGACCGAAGAAAATTGTAAAGGGTGATTTTTTATGAGTTTTAGTTTTTTACAAAATAAGAAATAGGAAATGCGTCCTCTACAGGCCGAAGAAATCAAGATCCGATTTGAACCATATTATGGACCGATTTGAACCGTATTTAGCACATTTATAAAAAGTCATAACAAAACACTTCATGCTAAGTTTCAGCCAAATCGGATGAGAATTATCGACAGACGGACAGACGGACGGACAAACGGACGGACAGACAGACACACGGACGAACAGAAGGACGGATATTCATGATATTTTAAGTCGATTTAGCAAATGTCCGTCCGTCTGTTTGCCCGTCTTTTTGCTCCTTTATTAACCGATTTCGGATTTTGACTTATTGAACCCCATATAAACCGATCTTCCTGTGATATTTTTGTTTTTCGCTTTGGCTGTAATTTTGCACAGTTTCTTCCCTATGACTTCCACCATACATGAATCTGTCCCATATAAACCGGTCACCAGATTCCCCTTCTTGAAATTCTAGAGGTCGCATCTCTTATCCATGGTGGAAGTTATACAGATTCAGCCCAGCCTTACTTAACCGTTTACTTGTTTTTTGCTCAAAATCAAATACAGAATTGCCCAGCAATTAGAATCAACGCGCAAGACGAAGCAGAGATATCAGGAGAAAAGGAGTGAGGAAAAACGTCTATTGTGCAGAAAGAAAAAGAAAATGAGAGAAAATCGAAAATCCATTAAAAATCGAAATTTCACTTGGAAAACTTAAAATGGCTGTAACTCCTAAACTATGCGTCCTAGAGGGAAATGGGCCTTAATTCGTGACTCTATTGAAAAATTTAGAATTCCATCGAAAATCCATTAAAAATCGAAATTTCACTTGGAATGCTTAAAATGGCTGTATCTCCTAAACTATGCGTCCTAGAGGGAAATGAACCTTAATTCGTGACACCACCAAAAAATTCAGAAATTCATCAGAACTCCATTAAAAATCAAAATTTCACTTGAAAAATTCAGAATTTCATCGAAAATCCCTAAAAAATCGAAATTTTGCTTGAAAAACTTAAAATGGCTGTATCTCCTAAACTATGCGCCCTAGACTGAAATGGGCCTAAATTCGTGACTCCATCAAAAGATTCAGAATTTCATCGAAAATCCATTAAAAATCGAAATTTCACTTGGAAAACTTAAAGTGGCTGTATTGACAAATTCATAATTTCATCGAAAATCCCTAAAAAATTGAAATTACACTTGGAAAATTTAAAATGGCTGTATCTCCAATACTATGCGTCCAAGAGGGAAATGGGCCTTAATTCGTGACACCATCAAAAAATTCAGAATTTCATCGAAAATCCATTAAAAATTGAAATTTCACTTGGAAAACTTAAGATGGCTGTATCTCCTAAAATATGCGTCCTAGAGAGAAATGGGCCTTAACTCGTGACACCATCAAAAAGTTCAGAATTTCATCGAAAATCCATTAAAAATCCAAATTTCACTTGAAAACTTAAAATGGCTGTATCTCCTAAACTATGCGTCCTAGAGGCAAGTGGGCCTTGATTCGTGACACCATCAAAAAATTCAGAATTTCATCGAAAATCCATTAAATATTGAAATTTCATTTGGAAAACTTAAAATGGCTGTATTGAAAAATTCAAAATATCATCGAAAATCCCTAAAAAATCGAAATTTCACTTGGAAAACTTAAAATTAATGTATCTCTTAAACTATGCGTCCTAGAGGGAAATGGGCCTTAATTCGTGACTCCATTAAAAAGTTCGGAATTTCATCGAAAATCCATTAAAAATCGAAATTTCACTTGGAAAACTTAAAACGGCTGTATCTATAAACTATGCGTCCTAGAGGGAAATGGGCCTTAATTTGTGACACCACCAAAAGATTCAGAATTTCACTTGAAAAATTCAGAATTTCATCGAAAATCCCTAAAAAATCGAAATTTTACTTGGAAAACTTGAAATGGCTGTATCTCCTAAACTATGCGTCCTAGAGGGAAATGGGCCTTATTTCGTGACACCATCAAAAAATTCAGAATTTCATCGAAAATCCATTAAATATTGAAATTTTACTTGGAAAACTTAAAATGGCTGTATTAAAAAATTCAGAATTTTATCGAAAATCCCCAAAAAATCGAAACTTTACTTGGAAAACTTAAAATGGCTGTATCTCCTAAACTATGCGTCCTAGAGGGAAATGGGCCTTAATTCGTGCCTCCATTGAAAAATTCAGAATTTCATCGAAAATCCATTAAAAATGGAAATTTCACTTGGAAAACTTAAAACGGCTGTATCTCCTAATCTATGCGTCATAGAGGGAAATGGGCCTTAATTCGTGACACCACCACAAAATTTAGAATTTCATCGAAAATCCATTAAAAATCGAAATTTCACTTGAAAAATTAGAATTTCATCGGAAATCCCTAAAAAATAGAAATTTCACTTGGAAAACTTAAAATGGCTGTATCTCCTAAACTATGCGACCAAGAGGGAAATGGGCCTTAATACGTGACACCATCAAAAATTTCAGAATTTCATCGAAAATCCATTAAAAATCGAAATTTCACTTGGAAAACTCAAAATGGCTGTATTCAAAAATTCAGAATTTCATCGAAAATCCCTAAAAAATCGAAATTTTACTTGGAAAACTCAAAATGGCTGTATTCAAAAATTCAGAATTTTATCGAAAATCCATTAAAAATCGAAATTTCACTTGGAAAACTTAAAATGGCTGTATTAAAAAATTCAGAATTTCATCGAAAATCCCTAAAAAATCGAAATTTTACTTAGAGGGAAATGGGCCTTAATTCGTGACACCATCAAAAAATTCAGAATTTCATCGAAAATCCCTAAAAAAAAATCGGAATTTCACTTGGAAAACTTAAAATGGCTGTATCTCCTAAACTATGCGTCCTAGAGGCAAATGGGCCTTGATTCGTGACACCATCAAAAAATTCAGAATTTCATCGAAAATCCATTAAAAATCGAAATTTCACTTGAAAAATTCAGCATTTCATCGAAAATCCCTAAAAAATCGAAATTTCACTTGGAAAACTTAAAATGGCTGTATCTCCTAAACTATGCGTCCCAGAGGGAAATGGGCCTTAATTCGTGACACCATTAAAAAGTTCAGAATTTCATCGAAAATCCATTAAAAATCGAAATTTCACTTGGAAAAATTAAAACGGCTGTATCTCCTAAACTATGCGTCCTAGAGGGAAATGGGCCTTAATTCGTGACACCATCACAAAATTCAGAATTTCATCGAACTTCCATTAAAATCGAAATTTCACTTGGAAAACTGAAAATAGCTGTATTAAAAAATTCAGAATTTCATCGAAAATCAATTAAAAATCGAAATTTTACTTGGAAAACTTAAAATGGAGGTATCTCCTAAGCTATGCGTCCTAGAGGGAAAAGGGCCTTAATTCGTGACACCATCAAAAGATTCAGAATTTCATCGAAAATCTATTAAAAATCGAAATTTCACCTGAAAAATTCAGAATTGCATCGAAAATCCCTAAAAAAATAGAAATTTCACTTGGAAAACTTAAAATGGCTGTATCTCCCTAAACTCTGCGTCCTAGAGAGAAATGGGCCTTAATTCGTGACACCATTAAAAAGTTCAGAATTTCATCGAAAATCCAATAAAAATCGAAATTTTACTTGGAAAACTTAAAATGGAGGTATCTCCTAAGCTATGCGTCCTAGAGGGAAATGGGCCTTAATTCGTGACACCATCAAAAAATTCAGAATTTCTTCGAAAATCCATTAAAAATCGAAATTTCACCTGAAAAATTCAGAATTGCATCGAAAATCCCTAAAAAAAATAGAAATTTCACTTGGAAAACTTAAAATGGCTGTATCTCCCTAAACTCTGCGTCCTAGAGAGAAATGGGCCTTAATTCGTGACACCATTAAAAAGTTCAGAATTTCATCGAAAATCCATTAAAAAATCGAAATTTTACTTGGAAAACTTAAAATGGAGGTATCTCCTAAGCTATGCGTCCTAAAGGGAAATGGGCCTTAATTCGTGACACCATCAAAAGATTCAGAATTTCATCGAAAATCTATTACAATCGAAATTTTACTTGGAAAACTTAAAATGGCTGTATCTCCTAAACTCTGCGTCCTAGAGGCAAATTGGCCTTAATTCGTGACTCCGTTAAAAAGTTCAGATATTCATCGAAAATCCATTAAAAATCGAACATTTCATTTGGAAAAACTTAAAATGGCTGGATCTCCTACAACTATGCGTCCTAGAGGGAAATGAGCCTTAATTCGTGACACCATCACAAAAATTCAGAATTTCATCGAAAATCTATTACAATCGAAATTTTACTTGGAAAACTTAAAATGGCTGTATCCCCTAAACTATGCGTCCTAGAGGGAAATGGGCCTTAATTCGTGACCACCATTAAAAAGTTCAGAATTTCATCGAAAATCCATTAAAATCGAAATTTCACTTGGAAAAATTAAAACGGCAGTATCTCCTAAACTATGCGTCCTAGAGGGAAATGGGCCTTAATTCGTGACACCACCACAAAATTCAGATTTCATCGGAAATCCATTAAAAATCGAAATTTCACTTGGAAAAATTTAAAATAACTGTATTAAAAAATTCAGAAATTCATCGAAAATCCCTTAAAAAATCGAAATTTTACTTGGAAAACTTAAAATGGCTGTATCTCCTAAGCTATGCGTCTTAGAGGGGAATGGGCCTTAATTCGTCATTCCATCAAAAGATTCAGAATTTCATCGAAAATCCATTAAAAATCGAAATTTCACTTGAAAAATTCAGAATTTCATCGAAAATCCATAAAAAAATAGAAATTTTCACTTGGAAAACTTAAAATGGCTGTATCCCCTAAACTCTGCGTCCTAGAGGGAAATGGGTCTTAATTCGTGGCACCATTAAAAAGTTCAGAATTTCATCGAAAATCCCTGAAAATTTTAAATTTCACTTAGAAAACTTAAAATGGCTGTATCTCCTAAACTATGCGTCCTAGAGGGAAATGGGCCTTAATTCGTGACACCATTAAAAAGTTCAGAATTTCATCGAAAATTCATTAAAAATCGAAATTTCACTTGGAAAACTTAAAATGGCTGTATCTCCTAAACTATGCGTCCTAGAGGGAAATGTGCCTTAATTCGTGACACCATTACAAAATTCAGAATTTCATCGAACTTCCATTAAAAATCGAAATTTTACTTGGAAAACTTAAAATGGAGGTATCTCCTAAGCTATGCGTCCTAGAGGGAAAAGGGCCTTAATTCGTGACACCATCAAAAGATTCAGAATTTCATCGAAAATCCATTAAAAATCGAAATTTCACTTGAAAAATTCAGAATTTCATCGAAAATCCCTAAAAAAATAGAAATTTCACTTGGAAAACTTAAAATGGCTGTATCTCCTAAACACTGCGTCCTAGAGAGAAATCGGCCTTAATTTGTGACACAATCAAGAGATTCAGAATTTCATCGAAAATCTATTACAATCGAAATTTTACTTGGAAAACTTAAAAGGCTGTATCTCCTAAACTATGCGTCCTAGAGGGAAATGGGCCTTAATTCGTGACACCATCAAAAAATTCAGAATTTCATCGAAAATCCATTAAAAATCGAAATTTCAAGTGAAAATCGAATTTCAGAATTTCATCGAAAATCCCTAAAAAATAGAAATTTCACTTGGAAAACTTAAAATGGCTGTATCTCCTAAACTCTGCGTCCTAGAGAGAAATGGGCCTTAATCTCGTGACACCATTAAAAAGTTCAGAATTTCATCGAAAATCCATTAAAAATCGAAATTTCACTTGGAAAAATTAAAACGGCTGTATCTCCTAACTCTCCGTCCTAGAGGGAAATGGGCCTTAATTCGTGACACCATAGCAAAATTCAGAATTTCATCGAAAATCCATTAAAAATCGAAATTTCACTTGAAAAAATCAGAATTTCATCGAAAATCCCTAAAAAATCGAAATTTCACTTGGAAAACTTAAAATGGCTGTATCTCCTAAACTATGCGACCAAGAGGGAAATGGGCCTTAATTCGTGACACCACCAAAAATTCAGAATTTTATCGAAAATCCATTAAAAATCTAAATTTCACTTGAAAAATTTAGAATTTCATCGAAAATCCCCAAAAAATCGAAATTTCACTTGGAAAACTTAAAATGGCTGTATCTCCTAAACTATGCGTCATAGAGGGAAATGGGCCTTAATTCGTGACACCACCAAAAATTCAGAATTCATCGAAAATCCATTAAAAAACCGAAATTTCACTTGAAAAATTCAGAATTTCATCGAAAATCCCTAAAAAATCGAAATTCACTTGGAAAACTTAAAATGGCTGTATCTCCTAAACTATGCGTCTTAGAGGGAAATGGGCCTTAATTCGTGACACCATCAAAATTTAAAAATCGAAATTTCACTTGGAAAACTCAAAATGGCTGTATTCAAAAATTCAGAATTCTCAAAATGGCTGTATTCGAAAATTCAGAATTTTATCGAAAATTCATTAAAAATCTAAATTTCACTTGGAAAACTTAAAATGGCTGTATCTCCTAAACTATGCGTCCTAGAGGGAAATGGGCCTTAATTCGTGACTCCATTAAAAAGATTCAGAATTTCATGGAAAATCCATTAAAAATCGAAATTTCACTTGGAAAAATTAAAACGGCTGTATCTCCTAAACTCTGCGTCCTAGAGGGAAATGGGCCTTAATTCGTGACACCATAGCAAAATTCAGAATTTCATCGAAAATCCATTAAAAATCGAAATTTCACTTGAAAAAATCAGAATTACATCGAAAATCCCTAAAAAATAGAAATTTCACTTGGAAAACTTAAAATGGCTGCATCTCCTAAACTATGCTCCTAGAGGGAAATGTGCCTTAATTCGTGACACCATCACAAAATTCAGAATTTCAACGAACTTCCATTAAAAATCGAAATTTTACTTGGAAAACTTAAAATGGAGGTATCTCCTAAGCTATGCGTCCTAGAGGGAAAAGGGCCTTAATTCGTGACACCCATCAAAAGATCAGAATTTCATCGAAAATCCATTAAAAATCGAAATTTCACTTGAAAAATTCAGAATTTCATCGAAAATCCCTAAAAAAATAGAAATTTTCACTTGGAAAACTTAAAATCGCTGTATCTCCTAAACTCTGCGTCCTAGAGAGAAATCGGCCTTAATTCGTGACACAATCAAGAGATTCAGAATTTCATTGAAAATCTAATTACAATCGAAATTTTACTTGGAAAAACTTAAAATGCTGTATTCTCCTAAACTATGCGTCCTAGAGGGAAATGGGCCTTAATTCGTGACACCATCAAAAATTCAGAATTCATCGAAATCCATTAAAAATCGAATTTCAAGTGAAAATCGAATTTCAGAATTTCATCGAAAATCCCTAAAAAATAGAAATTTCACTTGGAAAACTTAAAATGGCTGTATCTCCTAAAACTCTGCGTCCTAGAGAGAAATGGGCCTTAATTCGTGACACCATTAAAAAGTTCAGAATTTCATCGAAAATCCATTAAAAATCGAAATTTCACTTGGAAATATTAAAACGGCTGTATCTCCTAAACTCTGCGTCCTAGAGGGAAATGGGCCTTAATTCGTGACACCATAGCAAAATTCAGAATTT